>NW_026062065.1:90000-92500 GCF_023897955.1 Schistocerca gregaria | reverse complement strand
TAACGCTGCACCTTACCTAACTTACACTGCACCTTAACCTAACTTACGCTGCACCTTAACCTAACTTACACTGCACCTTAACCTACTTACACTGCACCTTAACTGTCACATGTAACGTCACAGGAATGTAGCTTTGCCTAACAGCAACCCTCTGAACATAGTTCACTGCTTGGATTCCTCTGGTGTCAATGTGTATTTCTTGATGCCATGGTGCGTACCCTCACATAAAGGTCTTTCGAGTGTTGCGTACTTTCTACACAGTCCCGCTAACCACTGGAAGGGTGTACCGCTACAGAACGATATCGCCCTCCCCTCCTGCCCTTCCAAGCTGGTCGGTCAGGCGTTTGTTTGTGAAATGAGCCTTGCAGCTGTTCAGTTGCATTCGGTTGTCGATGCAGTCAGTGTACGTTGTGGTACGGCCTGTGTGGACTGTCCGCTGATGTACGCGTAACCCACACTGATCATCCGTCGTTACGTACTGAGTGACATAATGTGGCACATGCATGACCGTACACCGGCTGCGCCCTACAATGGCGAATCATAAGGGCCATATGTTGTGCACGATGCTACTTGTCTCGTCTCCCCATTACAGCGAGATTGCACTGTTGTACGCCGTACAGACATGTGGTAGGTAGGTACGGACGAAAGTATTGCATGTTGGCCCCCCCCCCCCCCCCTCCTCCCTCTGCCGGGAATCAGCGTGAGCCGTCTGTTGATGTAGCGACGAGGGTTTTCCTATTTAATCGTATTGCCCCACACAACATGATAGCACGGTGGACCGCGTTCCACATCTGCGACATGCTACAGAGGCCGGTTGACAGTCGACCGCGCAAGGGACATTGCACACGTGCGCGGACCATCTTCCACGTGTTCTCTCGTGTACATGCCGCAGTGTGTATGTGGGCTGATGTAGCGTGTCGTGACACATAACATGCAGGCATGCCAGAATCGTAGATTTCGCAAATGTAGATTGACGTATACGTTTGCTGCCAAAGATCCGCAAATGAACTGGAAATCAGTTGTTGAGCGGTTGTTCGCGCTGCAGGTGCATCGGTGATAGCGACGATCGGTACATCTATGAACCGGTTGTTTCGGCGGTACCCGCCATGCCCCCGAACCTGAGTTGGCCATGTGGGTATGAAGCGATACGAGGCTGTGGCTTGGCGGGACAGTCCCCGGCCGGTGAGGGGGGGCCGCCCGGCGTGCTGGCCGCGCGCTGCGTGAGCGCACGCACTACAGCCGGCTGGTGGGGGGCGCCCAGTGGCAGGAGCGCCGGCCGACGGGCCCGGCTGGCGTCCCAGCTATGCGCCGGCGCACCCTGCGCGCGGCGCCAGGCGGCCAAAGTGGGTTCTGCCGAGCCCGGTGCGAAGCGCGGTGGACATCTGCAGTGTGCTGGTCCGATTGCGGACTGTGTGCGTTGAGGATGCGCCGCCGCCCGGCACTCGGCGTCGCGACGCCGTCTGCTGCTCGGTCGCCCCCAGCGGTTCTCGCAGGTGGTTTGTATCGCAGCTCTGCGGACGTGTTGGCGCGTGCGCTGTGCTGGGAGAGTTCGCTTCTGCACCCAAGTGGGGCTTTGCCCTTCTGTGGCGCTGGCGTTGGAGCTGCCGGTCACCGTAGGTGGCGCGTGTTGTTTCCCGCCGGCAATGCCACGACAGCACGCTCCCGGGCCTCTGTCGGCAGCGGCAAGCTCAGTTGGGAGCACGGGTGTTCGCACTGAAAGCGTCTACTCGCCCATCTCCGGGCGATTGCGCCTCTCTCGAACCCGACCAAGTACTTAGGACGGCGCTGCGCGCCGCCGGGACCTGAGAGGGTTTCGAGGTGTATCGTGCAGGGGAGCTCAGCCTCCTCCTGTTTGCAGAATAATTGAGCGGACGCTTGCGTGTTCGCGCGGGCCCTCGGGACACACTCCCGGGCGGCCGGCTGCTCAGCTCTCGTTGACGCAGCTCCCTGGTTGATCCTGCCAGTAGTCATATGCTTGTCTCAAAGATTAAGCCATGCATGTCTCAGTACAAGCCGCATTAAGGTGAAACCGCGAATGGCTCATTAAATCAGTTATGGTTCCTTAGATCGTACCCACGTTACTTGGATAACTGTGGTAATTCTAGAGCTAATACATGCAAACAGAGTCCCGACCAGAGATGGAAGGGACGCTTTTATTAGATCAAAACCAATCGGATTGGCTCGTCTGGTCCGTTTGCCTTGGTGCCTTGGTGACTCTGAATAACTTTGGGCTGATCGCACGGTCCTCGTACCGGCGACGCATCTTTCAAATGTCTGCCTTATCAACTGTCGATGGTAGGTTCTGCGCCTACCATGGTTGTAACGGGTAACGGGGAATCAGGGTTCGATTCCGGAGAGGGAGCCTGAGAAACGGCTACCACATCCAAGGAAGGCAGCAGGCGCGCAAATTACCCACTCCCGGCACGGGGAGGTAGTGACGAAAAATAACGATACGGGACTCATCCGAGGCCCCGTAATCGGAATGAGTACACTTTAAATC
>NW_026062065.1:77500-82500 GCF_023897955.1 Schistocerca gregaria | reverse complement strand
GAAGGTAAGCATTCTGCTTTACATCAGTACATAACTAATATTTCAGTCGTCTGACGTCCCTGCTTAGTAAATGATGCAGGACCACATACATAGATGATACATACTGTAAACTGGGGAGGACAGTGTGAACCGCACTCGACCCAGTCACCCTATCTCACAGTCCACTCTGTGTGTAACAAAGCGAAAGCACCAAAGCACTATCGTTCAACAACATCCATTTTATCCTCGCTGCCACAGGACACTATCCAAAGAACGACAAGAGGAACGTCACGTCCACTAATAAGACAGAATGTCTCACACCACCCGCAAACAACGCAGCTCAAATCAGCCAGCAACACCCACAGTGGTCCACCCAGTATCAACACAGGACGCAACGCCACGCCACAACACAAAAGGTACAAGTAATAAAATACCCTTTGGCCACACTCCTTATAAAGGCATCGAACCAACCCACCACCTGACACCAGCCAAACGTACATCCTGATTTGACACATCTCTGGCAACCTAACCCACGTTGGCCCTTAACCTAACCCACGTTGGCCCTTAACCTAACCCACGTTGGCCCTTAACCTAACCCACGTTGGCCCTTAACCTAACCCACGTTGGCCCTTAACCTAACCCACGTTGGCCCTTAACCTAACCCACGTTGGCCCTTAACCTAACCCACGTTGGCCCTTAACCTAACCCACGTTGGCCCTTAACCTAACCCACGTTGGCCCTTAACCTAACCCACGTTGGCCCTTAACCTAACCCACGTTGGCCCTTAACCTAACCCACGTTGGCCCTTAACCTAACCCACGTTGGCCCTTAACCTAACCCACGTTGGCCCTTAACCTAACCCACGTTGGCCCCTTAACCTAACCCACGTTGGCCCTTAACCTAACCCACGTTGGCCCCTTAACCTAACCCACGTTGGCACCTTAACCTAAGTTACGCTGCACCTTAACCCAAGTTACGCTGCACCTTAACCCAAGTTACGCTGCACCTTAACCCAAGTTACGCTGCACCTTAACCCAAGTTACGCTGCACCTTAACCCAAGTTACGCTGCACCTTAACCCAAGTTACGCTGCACCTTAACCCAAGTTACGCTGCACCTTAACCCAAGTTACGCTGCACCTTAACCCAAGTTACGCTGCACCTTAACCCAAGTTACGCTGCACCTTAACCCAAGTTACGCTGCACCTTAACCCAAGTTACGCTGCACCTTAACCCAAGTTACGCTGCACCTTAACCCAAGTTACGCTGCACCTTAACCCAAGTTACGCTGCACCTTAACCCAAGTTACGCTGCACCTTAACCCAAGTTACGCTGCACCTTAACCCAAGTTACGCTGCACCTTAACCCAAGTTACGCTGCACCTTAACCCAAGTTACGCTGCACCTTAACCTAACTTACGCTGCACCTTAACCTAACTTACGCTGCACCTTAACCTAACTTACGCTGCACCTTAACCTAACTTACGCTGCACCTTAACCTAACTTACGCTGCACCTTAACCTAACTTACACTGCACCTTAACTGTCACATGTAACGTCACAGGAATGTAGCTTTGCCTAACAGCAACCCTCTGAACATAGTTCACTGCTTGGATCCTCTGGTGTCATGTGTATTTCTTGATGCCATGGTGCGTACCCTCACATAAAGGTCTTTCGAGTGTTGCGTACTTTCTACACAGTCCCGCTAACCACTGGAAGGGTGTACCGCTACAGAACGAATATCGCCCTCCCCTCCTGCCCTTCCAAGCTGGTCGGTCAGGCGTTTGTTTGTGAAATGAGCCTTGCAGCTGTTCAGTTGCATTCGGTTGTCGATGCAGTCAGTGTACGTTGTGGTACGGCCTGTGTGGACTGTCCGCTGATGTACGCGTAACCCACACTGATCATCCGTCGTTACGTACTGAGTGACATAATGTGGCACATGCTTGACCGTACACCGGCTGCGCCCTACAATGGCGAATCATAAGGGCCATATGTTGTGCACGATGCTACTTGTCTCGTCTCCCCATTACAGCGAGATTGCACTGTTGTACGCCGTACAGACATGTGGTAGGTAGGTACGGACGAAAGTATTGCATGTTGGCCCCCCCCCCCCCCCCCCCCTCCTCCCTCTGCCGGGAATCAGCGTGAGCCGTCTGTTGATGTAGCGACGAGGGTTTTCCTATTTAATCGTATTGCCCCACACAACATGATAGCACGGTGGACCGCGTTCCACATCTGCGACATGCTACAGAGGCCGGTTGACAGTCGACCGCGCAAGGGACATTGCACACGTGCGCGGACCATCTTCCACGTGTTCTCTCGTGTACATGCCGCAGTGTGTATGTGGGCTGATGTAGCGTGTCGTGACACATAACATGCAGGCATGCCAGAATCGTAGATTTCGCAAATGTAGATTGACGTATACGTTTGCTGCCAAAGATCCGCAAATGAACTGGAAATCAGTTGTTGAGCGGTTGTTCGCGCTGCAGGTGCATCGGTGATAGCGACGATCGGTACATCTATGAACCGGTTGTTTCGGCGGTACCCGCCATGCCCCCGAACCTGAGTTGGCCATGTGGGTATGAAGCGATACGAGGCTGTGGCTTGGCGGGACAGTCCCCGGCCGGTGAGGGGGGGCCGCCCGGCGTGCTGGCCGCGCGCTGCGTGAGCGCACGCACTACAGCCGGCTGGTGGGGGGCGCCCAGTGGCAGGAGCGCCGGCCGACGGGCCCGGCTGGCGTCCCAGCTATGCGCCGGCGCACCCTGCGCGCGGCGCCAGGCGGCCAAAGTGGGTTCTGCCGAGCCCGGTGCGAAGCGCGGTGGACATCTGCAGTGTGCTGGTCCGATTGCGGACTGTGTGCGTTGAGGATGCGCCGCCGCCCGGCACTCGGCGTCGCGACGCTGTCTGCTGCTCGGTCGCCCCCAGCGGTTCTCGCAGGTGGTTTGTATCGCAGCTCTGCGGACGTGTTGGCGCGTGCGCTGTGCTGGGAGAGTTCGCTTCTGCACCCAAGTGGGGCTTTGCCCTTCTGTGGCGCTGGCGTTGGAGCTGCCGGTCACCGTAGGTGGCGCGTGTTGTTTCCCGCCGGCAATGCCACGACAGCACGCTCCCGGGCCTCTGTCGGCAGCGGCAAGCTCAGTTGGGAGCACGGGTGTTCGCACTGAAAGCGTCTACTCGCCCATCTCCGGGCGATTGCGCCTCTCTCGAACCCGACCAAGTACTTAGGACGGCGCTGCGCGCCGCCGGGACCTGAGAGGGTTTCGAGGTGTATCGTGCAGGGGAGCTCAGCCTCCTCCTGTTTGCAGAATAATTGAGCGGACGCTTGCGTGTTCGCGCGGGCCCTCGGGACACACTCCCGGGCGGCCGGCTGCTCAGCTCTCGTTGACGCAGCTCCCTGGTTGATCCTGCCAGTAGTCATATGCTTGTCTCAAAGATTAAGCCATGCATGTCTCAGTACAAGCCGCATTAAGGTGAAACCGCGAATGGCTCATTAAATCAGTTATGGTTCCTTAGATCGTACCCACGTTACTTGGATAACTGTGGTAATTCTAGAGCTAATACATGCAAACAGAGTCCCGACCAGAGATGGAAGGGACGCTTTTATTAGATCAAAACCAATCGGATTGGCTCGTCTGGTCCGTTTGCCTTGGTGACTCTGAATAACTTTGGGCTGATCGCACGGTCCTCGTACCGGCGACGCATCTTTCAAATGTCTGCCTTATCAACTGTCGATGGTAGGTTCTGCGCCTACCATGGTTGTAACGGGTAACGGGGAATCAGGGTTCGATTCCGGAGAGGGAGCCTGAGAAACGGCTACCACATCCAAGGAAGGCAGCAGGCGCGCAAATTACCCACTCCCGGCACGGGGAGGTAGTGACGAAAAATAACGATACGGGACTCATCCGAGGCCCCGTAATCGGAATGAGTACACTTTAAATCCTTTAACGAGTATCTATTGGAGGGCAAGTCTGGTGCCAGCAGCCGCGGTAATTCCAGCTCCAATAGCGTATATTAAAGTTGTTGCGGTTAAAAAGCTCGTAGTTGGATTTGTGTCCCACGCTGTTGGTTCACCGCCCGTCGGTGTTTAACTGGCATGTATCGTGGGACGTCCTGCCGGTGGGGCGAGCCGAAGGCGTGCTTGCGCGTCCCGAGGCGGACCCCGTTGAAATCCTACCAGGGTGCTCTTAGTTGAGTGTCTCGGTGGGCCGGCACGTTTACTTTGAACAAATTAGAGTGCTTAAAGCAGGCAAGCCCGCCTGAATACTGTGTGCATGGAATAATGGAATAGGACCTCGGTTCTATTTTGTTGGTTTTCGGAACCCGAGGTAATGATTAATAGGGACAGGCGGGGGCATTCGTATTGCGACGTTAGAGGTGAAATTCTTGGATCGTCGCAAGACGAACAGAAGCGAAAGCATTTGCCAAGTATGTTTTCATTAATCAAGAACGAAAGTTAGAGGTTCGAAGGCGATCAGATACCGCCCTAGTTCTAACCATAAACGATGCCAGCCAGCGATCCGCCGCAGTTCCTCCGATGACTCGGCGGGCAGCCTCCGGGAAACCAAAGCTTTTGGGTTCCGGGGGAAGTATGGTTGCAAAGCTGAAACTTAAAGGAATTGACGGAAGGGCACCACCAGGAGTGGAGCCTGCGGCTTAATTTGACTCAACACGGGAAACCTCACCAGGCCCGGACACCGGAAGGATTGACAGATTGATAGCTCTTTCTTGATTCGGTGGGTGGTGGTGCATGGCCGTTCTTAGTTGGTGGAGCGATTTGTCTGGTTAATTCCGATAACGAACGAGACTCTAGCCTGCTAACTAGTCGCGTGACATCCTTCGTGCTGTCAGCGATTACTTTTCTTCTTAGAGGGACAGGCGGCTTCTAGCCGCACGAGATTGAGCAATAACAGGTCTGTGATGCCCTTAGATGTTCTGGGCCGCACGCGCGCTACACTGAAGGAATCAGCGTGTCTTCCTAGGCCGAAAGGTCGGGGTAACCCGCTGAACCTCCTTCGTGCTAGGGATTGG
>NW_026062065.1:67500-70000 GCF_023897955.1 Schistocerca gregaria | reverse complement strand
ACCTAACTTACGCTGCACCTTAACCTAACTTACGCTGCACCTTAACCTAACTTACGCTGCACCTTAACCTAACTTACGCTGCACCTTAACCTAACTTACGCTGCACCTTAACCTAACTTACGCTGCACCTTAACCTAACTTACGCTGCACCTTAACCTAACTTACACTGCACCTTAACTGTCACATGTAACGTCACAGGAATGTAGCTTTGCCTAACAGCAACCCTCTGAACATAGTTCACTGCTTGGATCCTCTGGTGTCATGTGTATTTCTTGATGCCATGGTGCGTACCCTCACATAAAGGTCTTTCGAGTGTTGCGTACTTTCTACACAGTCCCGCTAACCACTGGAAGGGTGTACCGCTACAGAACGAATATCGCCCTCCCCTCCTGCCCTTCCAAGCTGGTCGGTCAGGCGTTTGTTTGTGAAATGAGCCTTGCAGCTGTTCAGTTGCATTCGGTTGTCGATGCAGTCAGTGTACGTTGTGGTACGGCCTGTGTGGACTGTCCGCTGATGTACGCGTAACCCACACTGATCATCCGTCGTTACGTACTGAGTGACATAATGTGGCACATGCTTGACCGTACACCGGCTGCGCCCTACAATGGCGAATCATAAGGGCCATATGTTGTGCACGATGCTACTTGTCTCGTCTCCCCATTACAGCGAGATTGCACTGTTGTACGCCGTACAGACATGTGGTAGGTAGGTACGGACGAAAGTATTGCATGTTGGCCCCCCCCCCCCCCCTCCTCCCTCTGCCGGGAATCAGCGTGAGCCGTCTGTTGATGTAGCGACGAGGGTTTTCCTATTTAATCGTATTGCCCCACACAACATGATAGCACGGTGGACCGCGTTCCACATCTGCGACATGCTACAGAGGCCGGTTGACAGTCGACCGCGCAAGGGACATTGCACACGTGCGCGGACCATCTTCCACGTGTTCTCTCGTGTACATGCCGCAGTGTGTATGTGGGCTGATGTAGCGTGTCGTGACACATAACATGCAGGCATGCCAGAATCGTAGATTTCGCAAATGTAGATTGACGTATACGTTTGCTGCCAAAGATCCGCAAATGAACTGGAAATCAGTTGTTGAGCGGTTGTTCGCGCTGCAGGTGCATCGGTGATAGCGACGATCGGTACATCTATGAACCGGTTGTTTCGGCGGTACCCGCCATGCCCCCGAACCTGAGTTGGCCATGTGGGTATGAAGCGATACGAGGCTGTGGCTTGGCGGGACAGTCCCCGGCCGGTGAGGGGGGGCCGCCCGGCGTGCTGGCCGCGCGCTGCGTGAGCGCACGCACTACAGCCGGCTGGTGGGGGGCGCCCAGTGGCAGGAGCGCCGGCCGACGGGCCCGGCTGGCGTCCCAGCTATGCGCCGGCGCACCCTGCGCGCGGCGCCAGGCGGCCAAAGTGGGTTCTGCCGAGCCCGGTGCGAAGCGCGGTGGACATCTGCAGTGTGCTGGTCCGATTGCGGACTGTGTGCGTTGAGGATGCGCCGCCGCCCGGCACTCGGCGTCGCGACGCCGTCTGCTGCTCGGTCGCCCCCAGCGGTTCTCGCAGGTGGTTTGTATCGCAGCTCTGCGGACGTGTTGGCGCGTGCGCTGTGCTGGGAGAGTTCGCTTCTGCACCCAAGTGGGGCTTTGCCCTTCTGTGGCGCTGGCGTTGGAGCTGCCGGTCACCGTAGGTGGCGCGTGTTGTTTCCCGCCGGCAATGCCACGACAGCACGCTCCCGGGCCTCTGTCGGCAGCGGCAAGCTCAGTTGGGAGCACGGGTGTTCGCACTGAAAGCGTCTACTCGCCCATCTCCGGGCGATTGCGCCTCTCTCGAACCCGACCAAGTACTTAGGACGGCGCTGCGCGCCGCCGGGACCTGAGAGGGTTTCGAGGTGTATCGTGCAGGGGAGCTCAGCCTCCTCCTGTTTGCAGAATAATTGAGCGGACGCTTGCGTGTTCGCGCGGGCCCTCGGGACACACTCCCGGGCGGCCGGCTGCTCAGCTCTCGTTGACGCAGCTCCCTGGTTGATCCTGCCAGTAGTCATATGCTTGTCTCAAAGATTAAGCCATGCATGTCTCAGTACAAGCCGCATTAAGGTGAAACCGCGAATGGCTCATTAAATCAGTTATGGTTCCTTAGATCGTACCCACGTTACTTGGATAACTGTGGTAATTCTAGAGCTAATACATGCAAACAGAGTCCCGACCAGAGATGGAAGGGACGCTTTTATTAGATCAAAACCAATCGGATTGGCTCGTCTGGTCCGTTTGCCTTGGTGACTCTGAATAACTTTGGGCTGATCGCACGGTCCTCGTACCGGCGACGCATCTTTCAAATGTCTGCCTTATCAACTGTCGATGGTAGGTTCTGCGCCTACCATGGTTGTAACGGGTAACGGGGAATCAGGGTTCGATTCCGGAGAGGGAGCCTGAGAAACGGCTACCACATCCAAGGAAGGCAGCAGGCGCGCAAATTACCCACTCCCGGCACGGGGAGGTAG
>NW_026062065.1:55000-60000 GCF_023897955.1 Schistocerca gregaria | reverse complement strand
CTGGGGCAGAGTCGATACTCGCCCACTGGTGGAAGGTAAGCATTCTGCTTTACATCAGTACATAACTAATATTTCAGTCGTCTGACGTCCCTGCTTAGTAAATGATGCAGGACCACATACATAGATGATACATACTGTAAACTGGGGAGGACAGTGTGAACCGCACTCGACCCAGTCACCCTATCTCACAGTCCACTCTGTGTGTAACAAAGCGAAAGCACCAAAGCACTATCGTTCAACAACATCCATTTTATCCTCGCTGCCACAGGACACTATCCAAAGAACGACAAGAGGAACGTCACGTCCACTAATAAGACAGAATGTCTCACACCACCCGCAAACAACGCAGCTCAAATCAGCCAGCAACACCCACAGTGGTCCACCCAGTATCAACACAGGACGCAACGCCACGCCACAACACAAAAGGTACAAGTAATAAAATACCCTTTGGCCACACTCCTTATAAAGGCATCGAACCAACCCACCACCTGACACCAGCCAAACGTACATCCTGATTTGACACATCTCTGGCAACCTAACCCACGTTGGCCCTTAACCTAACCCACGTTGGCCCTTAACCTAACCCACGTTGGCCCTTAACCTAACCCACGTTGGCCCTTAACCTAACCCACGTTGGCCCTTAACCTAACCCACGTTGGCCCTTAACCTAACCCACGTTGGCCCTTAACCTAACCCACGTTGGCCCTTAACCTAACCCACGTTGGCCCTTAACCTAACCCACGTTGGCCCTTAACCTAACCCACGTTGGCCCTTAACCTAACCCACGTTGGCCCTTAACCTAACCCACGTTGGCCCTTAACCTAACCCACGTTGGCCCTTAACCTAACCCACGTTGGCCCTTAACCTAACCCACGTTGGCCCTTAACCTAACCCACGTTGGCCCTTAACCTAACCCACGTTGGCCCTTAACCTAACCCACGTTGGCCCTTAACCTAACCCACGTTGGCCCTTAACCTAACCCACGTTGGCCCTTAACCTAACCCACGTTGGCCCTTAACCTAACCCACGTTGGCCCTTAACCTAACCCACGTTGGCCCTTAACCTAACCCACGTTGGCCCCTTAACCTAACCCACGTTGGCACCTTAACCTAAGTTACGCTGCACCTTAACCCAAGTTACGCTGCACCTTAACCCAAGTTACGCTGCACCTTAACCCAAGTTACGCTGCACCTTAACCCAAGTTACGCTGCACCTTAACCCAAGTTACGCTGCACCTTAACCCAAGTTACGCTGCACCTTAACCCAAGTTACGCTGCACCTTAACCCAAGTTACGCTGCACCTTAACCCAAGTTACGCTGCACCTTAACCCAAGTTACGCTGCACCTTAACCCAAGTTACGCTGCACCTTAACCCAAGTTACGCTGCACCTTAACCCAAGTTACGCTGCACCTTAACCCAAGTTACGCTGCACCTTAACCCAAGTTACGCTGCACCTTAACCCAAGTTACGCTGCACCTTAACCCAAGTTACGCTGCACCTTAACCCAAGTTACGCTGCACCTTAACCCAAGTTACGCTGCACCTTAACCCAAGTTACGCTGCACCTTAACCCAAGTTACGCTGCACCTTAACCCAAGTTACGCTGCACCTTAACCCAAGTTACGCTGCACCTTAACCCAAGTTACGCTGCACCTTAACCTAACTTACGCTGCACCTTAACCTAACTTACGCTGCACCTTAACCTAACTTACGCTGCACCTTAACCTAACTTACACTGCACCTTAACTGTCACATGTAACGTCACAGGAATGTAGCTTTGCCTAACAGCAACCCTCTGAACATAGTTCACTGCTTGGATCCTCTGGTGTCATGTGTATTTCTTGATGCCATGGTGCGTACCCTCACATAAAGGTCTTTCGAGTGTTGCGTACTTTCTACACAGTCCCGCTAACCACTGGAAGGGTGTACCGCTACAGAACGAATATCGCCCTCCCCTCCTGCCCTTCCAAGCTGGTCGGTCAGGCGTTTGTTTGTGAAATGAGCCTTGCAGCTGTTCAGTTGCATTCGGTTGTCGATGCAGTCAGTGTACGTTGTGGTACGGCCTGTGTGGACTGTCCGCTGATGTACGCGTAACCCACACTGATCATCCGTCGTTACGTACTGAGTGACATAATGTGGCACATGCTTGACCGTACACCGGCTGCGCCCTACAATGGCGAATCATAAGGGCCATATGTTGTGCACGATGCTACTTGTCTCGTCTCCCCATTACAGCGAGATTGCACTGTTGTACGCCGTACAGACATGTGGTAGGTAGGTACGGACGAAAGTATTGCATGTTGGCCCCCCCCCCCCCCCCCTCCTCCCTCTGCCGGGAATCAGCGTGAGCCGTCTGTTGATGTAGCGACGAGGGTTTTCCTATTTAATCGTATTGCCCCACACAACATGATAGCACGGTGGACCGCGTTCCACATCTGCGACATGCTACAGAGGCCGGTTGACAGTCGACCGCGCAAGGGACATTGCACACGTGCGCGGACCATCTTCCACGTGTTCTCTCGTGTACATGCCGCAGTGTGTATGTGGGCTGATGTAGCGTGTCGTGACACATAACATGCAGGCATGCCAGAATCGTAGATTTCGCAAATGTAGATTGACGTATACGTTTGCTGCCAAAGATCCGCAAATGAACTGGAAATCAGTTGTTGAGCGGTTGTTCGCGCTGCAGGTGCATCGGTGATAGCGACGATCGGTACATCTATGAACCGGTTGTTTCGGCGGTACCCGCCATGCCCCCGAACCTGAGTTGGCCATGTGGGTATGAAGCGATACGAGGCTGTGGCTTGGCGGGACAGTCCCCGGCCGGTGAGGGGGGGCCGCCCGGCGTGCTGGCCGCGCGCTGCGTGAGCGCACGCACTACAGCCGGCTGGTGGGGGGCGCCCAGTGGCAGGAGCGCCGGCCGACGGGCCCGGCTGGCGTCCCAGCTATGCGCCGGCGCACCCTGCGCGCGGCGCCAGGCGGCCAAAGTGGGTTCTGCCGAGCCCGGTGCGAAGCGCGGTGGACATCTGCAGTGTGCTGGTCCGATTGCGGACTGTGTGCGTTGAGGATGCGCCGCCGCCCGGCACTCGGCGTCGCGACGCCGTCTGCTGCTCGGTCGCCCCCAGCGGTTCTCGCAGGTGGTTTGTATCGCAGCTCTGCGGACGTGTTGGCGCGTGCGCTGTGCTGGGAGAGTTCGCTTCTGCACCCAAGTGGGGCTTTGCCCTTCTGTGGCGCTGGCGTTGGAGCTGCCGGTCACCGTAGGTGGCGCGTGTTGTTTCCCGCCGGCAATGCCACGACAGCACGCTCCCGGGCCTCTGTCGGCAGCGGCAAGCTCAGTTGGGAGCACGGGTGTTCGCACTGAAAGCGTCTACTCGCCCATCTCCGGGCGATTGCGCCTCTCTCGAACCCGACCAAGTACTTAGGACGGCGCTGCGCGCCGCCGGGACCTGAGAGGGTTTCGAGGTGTATCGTGCAGGGGAGCTCAGCCTCCTCCTGTTTGCAGAATAATTGAGCGGACGCTTGCGTGTTCGCGCGGGCCCTCGGGACACACTCCCGGGCGGCCGGCTGCTCAGCTCTCGTTGACGCAGCTCCCTGGTTGATCCTGCCAGTAGTCATATGCTTGTCTCAAAGATTAAGCCATGCATGTCTCAGTACAAGCCGCATTAAGGTGAAACCGCGAATGGCTCATTAAATCAGTTATGGTTCCTTAGATCGTACCCACGTTACTTGGATAACTGTGGTAATTCTAGAGCTAATACATGCAAACAGAGTCCCGACCAGAGATGGAAGGGACGCTTTTATTAGATCAAAACCAATCGGATTGGCTCGTCTGGTCCGTTTGCCTTGGTGACTCTGAATAACTTTGGGCTGATCGCACGGTCCTCGTACCGGCGACGCATCTTTCAAATGTCTGCCTTATCAACTGTCGATGGTAGGTTCTGCGCCTACCATGGTTGTAACGGGTAACGGGGAATCAGGGTTCGATTCCGGAGAGGGAGCCTGAGAAACGGCTACCACATCCAAGGAAGGCAGCAGGCGCGCAAATTACCCACTCCCGGCACGGGGAGGTAGTGACGAAAAATAACGATACGGGACTCATCCGAGGCCCCGTAATCGGAATGAGTACACTTTAAATCCTTTAACGAGTATCTATTGGAGGGCAAGTCTGGTGCCAGCAGCCGCGGTAATTCCAGCTCCAATAGCGTATATTAAAGTTGTTGCGGTTAAAAAGCTCGTAGTTGGATTTGTGTCCCACGCTGTTGGTTCACCGCCCGTCGGTGTTTAACTGGCATGTATCGTGGGACGTCCTGCCGGTGGGGCGAGCCGAAGGCGTGCTTGCGCGTCCCGAGGCGGACCCCGTTGAAATCCTACCAGGGTGCTCTTAGTTGAGTGTCTCGGTGGGCCGGCACGTTTACTTTGAACAAATTAGAGTGCTTAAAGCAGGCAAGCCCGCCTGAATACTGTGTGCATGGAATAATGGAATAGGACCTCGGTTCTATTTTGTTGGTTTTCGGAACCCGAGGTAATGATTAATAGGGACAGGCGGGGGCATTCGTATTGCGACGTTAGAGGTGAAATTCTTGGATCGTCGCAAGACGAACAGAAGCGAAAGCATTTGCCAAGTATGTTTTCATTAATCAAGAACGAAAGTTAGAGGTTCGAAGGCGATCAGATACCGCCCTAGTTCTAACCATAAACGATGCCAGCCAGCGATCCGCCGCAGTTCCTCCGATGACTCGGCGGGCAGCCTCCGGGAAACCAAAGCTTTTGGGTTCCGGGGGAAGTATGGTTGCAAAGCTGAAACTTAAAGGAATTGACGGAAGGGCACCACCAGGAGTGGAGCCTGCGGCTTAATTTGACTCAACACGGGAAACCTCACCAGGCCCGGACACCGGAAGGATTGACAGATTGATAGCTCTTTCTTGATTCGGTGGGTGGTGGTGCATGGCCGTTCTTAGTTGGTGGAGCGATTTGTCTGGTTAATTCCGATAACGAACGAG
>NW_026062065.1:42500-47500 GCF_023897955.1 Schistocerca gregaria | reverse complement strand
GTGCGGCCGGGCGACGCGCGCGCTGCTGGCTGGCGCTGGGCGGGCGGTCGGCCTCTGGCTGACAGCCCGCTCTCGCGGCTACGCTGGCGGCGGGCGCGGGCCCGGCTGCGCCCGGCTCCGCCGGCCGCGCCCGGACAACTTAGCGGCGCCGCCCGGCCACATGTAATGTTGGTTGTGGTTGGCGTGTGCGGTTGGCGCACAAAGCACAGTGGGGAGTAGGGCGGTCATCGTTCCTGCGGAAACCAAGGCTCTCACTTTTGAGGGCCAAAGCGGAAGCAGGCCGATGTCCACGCGCGGGGAAGGGCGCTGACTGCGAAGCGCCCTCTGACTTTCAGAGGATGCAACGCGGGCGGCGACCCGGCCTCGCTCGGAGGATTCCTTGGTGTATAACTGCGGAGTGGAGGCCGGCATCGGCCTTCGCAACGTGGAAGTCACCGGGAGCTGCCCCCAGGAGGATGCTCCTGAGTGGTCTAAGACCACGACCACAGGGACGAAGGCTAATACAGCCGACGTACGGGCCTGGCAAACCCGGGGTGCCCGAGCCCGGTGCTGGCAAGCGCTACCAGCGCCGTCCGTAATCTGAGACACGTACTTCAACGACCGCTGTGAGGCGCGCAGTGGAACGTCGTGCGTGTTTCGGACCGGAGTCTTGGCTTAACCGCCTGGGCAAGAGAAGGACAATCTCTATAATCACCCCTCACCCTCTGCGTTAGCTGGCGGCTATGGGGCGCAAGGCTGTTGAGTTGTGAACAGTCGTGAGTCAGCCACCTCAGAGGACCGGCCGACCCTCTGTTGTATAAGGCTTACCCAGGTGGGCGGGGCAACGCCTGGGTGGACCACTTATATCCCTAGCTGATCGTGGGAACCACATGGCTTCTCTCAATCAACCTTGTCCCGACGGAACTGGTGGGCCGTCGCGGAGTCACAACACCAACCATTCAGGGGACGAGTCTGACACTCCGTGTCAAGACGAACTCCCAACACAAGGGCAGTCGGAGGCCCATAGGCCAGAAGACCATGACCCCGCGCTTAGCGAGCCAGAATTGGAGCTCCGTACACCTCGTGCACGGAGCGCTAAGACTGCAGCAAGCGAGACGCTGGCACGGACGCTTGCAGACGCGAGTGAAAGTGACAGTGAGAAAGAACGGAAGGCAAAAGTGAGGAAGCAGAAGAAACACCTGCGAAAACTGCTCCGGCAGAGATCGCTGAGTGCGGACGCTGTAACCGATCTGATGCCGCCACCCCGCCAGCCGGCGCCGAAAGCGGCACCTAAGGCGGGAGACAAGCCGAAACCGGCGCAGGTAGCCGGGCGCAAGCCCGGCGGCCCAGTCGGGGAAGGCGCAACGGGGAAGTCCGAACCGAAGGCGGAGACGAAGGCCTCGCGGCCAACGACACCGCCGGCGGGGAAGGCTGCGAGCGAGCCAAAGCTGGCGCAGGTAGCCGGGCAAAGACCCAGCGGCCCAGTCGGCACCGGCAAGCTCACCCAGACTCGCCCGGCGGGAGAGACGGCGGCCCCACGGCCGAAGTCTCAACTGCCGGAGACGGCGAAAAGTGTGCCGAAACCGGCGAAGGTAGCCGGGCAACTGCCCAGCGGCCCAGTCGGGGAAAGCGCCAGCAGTAGCCGCGCCTCTTCACCAATGTCGGGTGCCGAGAGACGCAAGTCCCGGACACGACGGAAGAAGCGGAAACCGAACAAGCAGCCGGACTCGGCGCAGGTAGCCGGACAACAGCCTGGCGGCCCAGTCGATGACGGCACGTCCCGATACAAGGCAAGCCCAAGCGATCTTGCGACCGTGAAGCTTATCGCGACGCGGCTCGAGGACGTCCTGAAGCTCGTGGACGACTCTCTAAAACCGGGACAACTGGTCGAGGAGGGAAATCTGGGGGACTTTAAGAGACAACTGAGAGCTAAGTTGTTTGATTGGGCCATGGCGCAGTCGGCCCTCACCGGAAGGGTGGAAGCCTTGGAGGAGGAGCTGGCGAGGACGAAGGCGGTGCCCACGGCGCCACCCAAGACCTTTGCACAAGTTGCCGCCGCTCCACCCATACCAGAACGGAAAACGCAGGCGATGATAACCAAAGCCCTGACTGAGAAGGCAACGCTCTTCATCAAGTCCAAGGGCAATGAAACTGGCGCAGAAGTGAGAAAGAAATTCACCTCCCTGGTCAAGCCTGAGGTTGAAGGTGTGAAGTTCTCACGGGTCGCCACAAACGGCCCGACGCTCATCGTAGATGTGGCGTCTGAGACTGATCGCCAGAAGCTTCTAGCTAACAACAAACTGACAGAAGCACTCAAGTGCGAACTGCCGAAAAAGCTCAATCCGCAGATAATCATATATCATGTACCATGTGTCATGAAGAATGAAGCTGTGGTTGAGCTAACTCGAAAGCAAAACGACCTTGGAGGACTTTCCGAAACACAGTTTCGCCAGGAGTTTAAGCCGAAGTTCCGGACTGGGCCAAGGGGCAGACAAACATCACATCTCGTGGTGGAAGTAAGCCCCAGACTCAGAGTCGCGATTCTGAGGCAGAAGCGACTGTACATGGGCTTTGAGTCCATGCCGGTTGACGACTACCTGGACTTAGTCGTTTGCACGCGGTGCCAGGATGTGAACCACTCGGTAAGGTTCTGCAAGCAGGACCCGAGTATAATAACATGTGGGCACTGTGGCGAGAACGGCCACATGAGGAAGGACTGTAGAAAAGCGGGGGACCGAGCGGTCTGTATCCCGTGCAAAAAGCGTAATCGCACATGCGAAACGCCAGGCAAAGAGTGTGCCTACTACAGGATTCTCACTCAACGCAAAATCCAGCGGACAGACTATGGGAGACAAGACCTCTCGTCAACCGTCTCCATTCCGGCCGCTACCTCTCCTGTCCCCGACCGGACTGTGAAAAATCACAATGCCAATGTCGGTTAAGATAGGACAGCTGAACTGCGCGCGAACGCAAGCGGTGATGCAGGAGGTACGACGCCGAGCGGAGGAGGAGTCTCTAGACATATTATGTCTGCAAGAGCCCTACTCTAGGGACGGAAAGATCCGATATATGCCGACAACAGCTCAGATCCTGGCTGGGGGAGAGCATCCTATGGCAGCAATTGTTGTGCTAAATCGTTCCTTCAGAGCAGTCAAAGTGGCGCACCTAAGCAACAGATGCATGGTGTTAGCTGAGATAAATACTGGCGATTTCACCTTTTTCGTGCTAAATATGTACTTTCAGTACAGGCACAGAGAAAGACCGTATATCGACCAGTTAAAAGAGGCGGTTGGGTTCTACCGCAATGACTTGCTGATTTGCACAATGGACGCAAATGCCATGTCACCCCTATGGCACAGTGACATCACGCCTCTTGGTGCTCGACGCGCCGCCAGGCGAGGTGAGAGACTCGCTGAAGCAATTCACGAGCTCAGACTAGAAGTGCTGAACCGACCAAACTTCCCACCAACTTTCGAAGGCCGCCGTGGAGCGACCTCGAATATCGATGTGACACTGAAGAGTGCACACGAGCATCTCCGTGCGGAGAACTGGAAGGTATGGCGGGGAATGACACTAAGTGACCACAATCTGATCACATTCACTGTAGCCTATGATGGGGAGCCTCCTCCTGAAGACCAGGTGAACGGCACCGTCAAGTACAACTGGCGAAAGGCTAATTGGGATCGACTAAGAGGTAATCTAGTGATACCGAATTGGCCAATGGATCGCGTTGTGGACGTTGACAAAGCTGCAGAAGATCTGACGGCGGCCATACAGACAGCAGCAACAGGCGCAGTCCCGTTGGCCCACACAGGGAAAATGCCTAAGGCACCTTGGAACCCTGAGCTGCAGCGTCTCCGACGCGAATGCAGAAGAGCGCGGCGGCATTACCAGCGCAGCGTAGGCGATCACATTCGTGAGGCCACGCTTGCGCGGTACAGGCGGGCCAAAGCCGTGTTTAAGCGGGCACTGCACACAGTACGGACTGAGAGTTGGCAGTCTTTTGTTCGTGACAGTCTGGCGGCTGACCCCTGGGGTACACCGTACAAGATTGCCGTGTCAAAAGTTCGGTCACCGACGGTCCTGTCGACCCTAAGGAAGATCGATGGCAGTCACACCAAGGACTGGCAAGAGTCAGCTGAGCTCCTCATGAGTACCTTATTGCCCGACGATAGTAGCGAAGATGAGGACGAGGAACAGGGGAATTTGAGGCGACAACTCCATGAGCTGTATGCCGATGAGACGCCTGTTGCTCCGTTCACTGAACGTGAAGTTACCGCCGCAATTCTTGAATTGCGCCGTAAAAAGGCGACGGGCCATGATGGACTCGCTGCCGAGGTTCTCCAAGCCCTGTGCGCGGAGATCTGCCCTTACCTGACTAACCTCTACAATGAGTGCTTACGTCAGGGACGGGTACCAGAATCGTGGAAGTTGGCCGAAGTGGTCATTCTGATAAAGGGTGAGGACAAGGATCCGGAAGTGCCGAAATCATACCGACCCATCTGTCTCTTGAACTCCATGGCTAAGCTCCAGGAGAAGCTCCTATGCCTTCGGCTAGAGCAACACCGGGAACTTAGGGGACGCAGTCCCGACCAATATGGATTCAGGAGGGGTCTGTGTACAGAAGATGCTATAAACAAGGCAATGTTGTTGGTGGACACATCTACAGCCAAGTACGTTGCGGGGATAATGGTTGACATCGCTGGGGCTTTCGACAACCTATGGTGGCCGGCACTGTTCGACAGCCTAAGGAAGTTGGAATGTCCTGGGCCCCTGTACCGGTGCCTGCTAGACTACTGCCGTAACCGGCGGGCGGTTTTGCGGTGCCCGGGGCGGGCGGTTGAGAAGTCGATCACCAAGGGATGCCCACAGGGCTCGGTCTGCGGTCCCATATTCTGGGATGTAGGCCTCGAGCCTGTGTTGGCGGAACTAGGAGAACTGCGACAAGTGCGAGGCGTAGTAGCGTACGCCGATGACATCCTTCTAGTGATAGAAGGTGACTCTCGGGCAATGTTGGAAGT
>NW_026062065.1:32500-37500 GCF_023897955.1 Schistocerca gregaria | reverse complement strand
CACCTTAACCCAAGTTACGCTGCACCTTAACCCAAGTTACGCTGCACCTTAACCCAAGTTACGCTGCACCTTAACCCAAGTTACGCTGCACCTTAACCCAAGTTACGCTGCACCTTAACCCAAGTTACGCTGCACCTTAACCCAAGTTACGCTGCACCTTAACCCAAGTTACGCTGCACCTTAACCCAAGTTACGCTGCACCTTAACCCAAGTTACGCTGCACCTTAACCCAAGTTACGCTGCACCTTAACCCAAGTTACGCTGCACCTTAACCCAAGTTACGCTGCACCTTAACCCAAGTTACGCTGCACCTTAACCCAAGTTACGCTGCACCTTAACCCAAGTTACGCTGCACCTTAACCCAAGTTACGCTGCACCTTAACCCAAGTTACGCTGCACCTTAACCCAAGTTACGCTGCACCTTAACCCAAGTTACGCTGCACCTTAACCCAAGTTACGCTGCACCTTAACCCAAGTTACGCTGCACCTTAACCCAAGTTACGCTGCACCTTAACCCAAGTTACGCTGCACCTTAACCCAAGTTACGCTGCACCTTAACCCAAGTTACGCTGCACCTTAACCCAAGTTACGCTGCACCTTAACCCAAGTTACGCTGCACCTTAACCCAAGTTACGCTGCACCTTAACCCAAGTTACGCTGCACCTTAACCTAACTTACGCTGCACCTTAACCTAACTTACGCTGCACCTTAACCTAACTTACGCTGCACCTTAACCTAACTTACACTGCACCTTAACCTAACTTACGCTGCACCTTAACCTAACTTACACTGCACCTTAACCTAACTTACACTGCACCTTAACTGTCACATGTAACGTCACAGGAATGTAGCTTTGCCTAACAGCAACCCTCTGAACATAGTTCACTGCTTGGATCCTCTGGTGTCATGTGTATTTCTTGATGCCATGGTGCGTACCCTCACATAAAGGTCTTTCGAGTGTTGCGTACTTTCTACACAGTCCCGCTAACCACTGGAAGGGTGTACCGCTACAGAACGAATATCGCCCTCCCCTCCTGCCCTTCCAAGCTGGTCGGTCAGGCGTTTGTTTGTGAAATGAGCCTTGCAGCTGTTCAGTTGCATTCGGTTGTCGATGCAGTCAGTGTACGTTGTGGTACGGCCTGTGTGGACTGTCCGCTGATGTACGCGTAACCCACACTGATCATCCGTCGTTACGTACTGAGTGACATAATGTGGCACATGCTTGACCGTACACCGGCTGCGCCCTACAATGGCGAATCATAAGGGCCATATGTTGTGCACGATGCTACTTGTCTCGTCTCCCCATTACAGCGAGATTGCACTGTTGTACGCCGTACAGACATGTGGTAGGTAGGTACGGACGAAAGTATTGCATGTTGGCCCCCCCCCCCCCCCCTCCTCCCTCTGCCGGGAATCAGCGTGAGCCGTCTGTTGATGTAGCGACGAGGGTTTTCCTATTTAATCGTATTGCCCCACACAACATGATAGCACGGTGGACCGCGTTCCACATCTGCGACATGCTACAGAGGCCGGTTGACAGTCGACCGCGCAAGGGACATTGCACACGTGCGCGGACCATCTTCCACGTGTTCTCTCGTGTACATGCCGCAGTGTGTATGTGGGCTGATGTAGCGTGTCGTGACACATAACATGCAGGCATGCCAGAATCGTAGATTTCGCAAATGTAGATTGACGTATACGTTTGCTGCCAAAGATCCGCAAATGAACTGGAAATCAGTTGTTGAGCGGTTGTTCGCGCTGCAGGTGCATCGGTGATAGCGACGATCGGTACATCTATGAACCGGTTGTTTCGGCGGTACCCGCCATGCCCCCGAACCTGAGTTGGCCATGTGGGTATGAAGCGATACGAGGCTGTGGCTTGGCGGGACAGTCCCCGGCCGGTGAGGGGGGGCCGCCCGGCGTGCTGGCCGCGCGCTGCGTGAGCGCACGCACTACAGCCGGCTGGTGGGGGGCGCCCAGTGGCAGGAGCGCCGGCCGACGGGCCCGGCTGGCGTCCCAGCTATGCGCCGGCGCACCCTGCGCGCGGCGCCAGGCGGCCAAAGTGGGTTCTGCCGAGCCCGGTGCGAAGCGCGGTGGACATCTGCAGTGTGCTGGTCCGATTGCGGACTGTGTGCGTTGAGGATGCGCCGCCGCCCGGCACTCGGCGTCGCGACGCCGTCTGCTGCTCGGTCGCCCCCAGCGGTTCTCGCAGGTGGTTTGTATCGCAGCTCTGCGGACGTGTTGGCGCGTGCGCTGTGCTGGGAGAGTTCGCTTCTGCACCCAAGTGGGGCTTTGCCCTTCTGTGGCGCTGGCGTTGGAGCTGCCGGTCACCGTAGGTGGCGCGTGTTGTTTCCCGCCGGCAATGCCACGACAGCACGCTCCCGGGCCTCTGTCGGCAGCGGCAAGCTCAGTTGGGAGCACGGGTGTTCGCACTGAAAGCGTCTACTCGCCCATCTCCGGGCGATTGCGCCTCTCTCGAACCCGACCAAGTACTTAGGACGGCGCTGCGCGCCGCCGGGACCTGAGAGGGTTTCGAGGTGTATCGTGCAGGGGAGCTCAGCCTCCTCCTGTTTGCAGAATAATTGAGCGGACGCTTGCGTGTTCGCGCGGGCCCTCGGGACACACTCCCGGGCGGCCGGCTGCTCAGCTCTCGTTGACGCAGCTCCCTGGTTGATCCTGCCAGTAGTCATATGCTTGTCTCAAAGATTAAGCCATGCATGTCTCAGTACAAGCCGCATTAAGGTGAAACCGCGAATGGCTCATTAAATCAGTTATGGTTCCTTAGATCGTACCCACGTTACTTGGATAACTGTGGTAATTCTAGAGCTAATACATGCAAACAGAGTCCCGACCAGAGATGGAAGGGACGCTTTTATTAGATCAAAACCAATCGGATTGGCTCGTCTGGTCCGTTTGCCTTGGTGACTCTGAATAACTTTGGGCTGATCGCACGGTCCTCGTACCGGCGACGCATCTTTCAAATGTCTGCCTTATCAACTGTCGATGGTAGGTTCTGCGCCTACCATGGTTGTAACGGGTAACGGGGAATCAGGGTTCGATTCCGGAGAGGGAGCCTGAGAGAAACGGCTACCACATCCAAGGAAGGCAGCAGGCGCGCAAATTACCCACTCCCGGCACGGGGAGGTAGTGACGAAAAATAACGATACGGGACTCATCCGAGGCCCCGTAATCGGAATGAGTACACTTTAAATCCTTTAACGAGTATCTATTGGAGGGCAAGTCTGGTGCCAGCAGCCGCGGTAATTCCAGCTCCAATAGCGTATATTAAAGTTGTTGCGGTTAAAAAGCTCGTAGTTGGATTTGTGTCCCACGCTGTTGGTTCACCGCCCGTCGGTGTTTAACTGGCATGTATCGTGGGACGTCCTGCCGGTGGGGCGAGCCGAAGGCGTGCTTGCGCGTCCCGAGGCGGACCCCGTTGAAATCCTACCAGGGTGCTCTTAGTTGAGTGTCTCGGTGGGCCGGCACGTTTACTTTGAACAAATTAGAGTGCTTAAAGCAGGCAAGCCCGCCTGAATACTGTGTGCATGGAATAATGGAATAGGACCTCGGTTCTATTTTGTTGGTTTTCGGAACCCGAGGTAATGATTAATAGGGACAGGCGGGGGCATTCGTATTGCGACGTTAGAGGTGAAATTCTTGGATCGTCGCAAGACGAACAGAAGCGAAAGCATTTGCCAAGTATGTTTTCATTAATCAAGAACGAAAGTTAGAGGTTCGAAGGCGATCAGATACCGCCCTAGTTCTAACCATAAACGATGCCAGCCAGCGATCCGCCGCAGTTCCTCCGATGACTCGGCGGGCAGCCTCCGGGAAACCAAAGCTTTTGGGTTCCGGGGGAAGTATGGTTGCAAAGCTGAAACTTAAAGGAATTGACGGAAGGGCACCACCAGGAGTGGAGCCTGCGGCTTAATTTGACTCAACACGGGAAACCTCACCAGGCCCGGACACCGGAAGGATTGACAGATTGATAGCTCTTTCTTGATTCGGTGGGTGGTGGTGCATGGCCGTTCTTAGTTGGTGGAGCGATTTGTCTGGTTAATTCCGATAACGAACGAGACTCTAGCCTGCTAACTAGTCGCGTGACATCCTTCGTGCTGTCAGCGATTACTTTTCTTCTTAGAGGGACAGGCGGCTTCTAGCCGCACGAGATTGAGCAATAACAGGTCTGTGATGCCCTTAGATGTTCTGGGCCGCACGCGCGCTACACTGAAGGAATCAGCGTGTCTTCCTAGGCCGAAAGGTCGGGGTAACCCGCTGAACCTCCTTCGTGCTAGGGATTGGGGCTTGCAATTGTTCCCCATGAACGAGGAATTCCCAGTAAGCGCGAGTCATAAGCTCGCGTTGATTACGTCCCTGCCCTTTGTACACACCGCCCGTCGCTACTACCGATTGAATGATTTAGTGAGGTCTTCGGACTGGTACGCGGCATCGACTCTGTCGTTGCCGATGCTACCGGAAAGATGACCAAACTTGATCATTTAGAGGAAGTAAAAGTCGTAACAAGGTTTCCGTAGGTACCTGCGGAAGGATCATTACCGACTAGACTGCATGTCTTTCGATGTGCGTGTCGTGTCGCGCAACACGCTACCTGTACGGCAGTAGCCGTGCGCCGCGTGCGGAACCACGCGTGCCTCTCAAAACTAGCGCAAGTGTTGTTGTGTGGTACGAGCGCTGAAGCTCTGGAGCGGCTGGCCTGCGGCACCTGGCGCCTGGCGCCGGTTTTGAATGACTTTCGCCCGAGTGCCTGTCCGCTCCGGTGTGGAGCCGTACGACGCCCATCGGCCGTCAGGCCGTTGGACACAAAGTAATGGAACAGGGGCCGTCAAACGCCTCAGTCCCGCCTCTGCAACTGTCTTGAAAGAGACGGTGGAGAACTGAAAAGATAAAGATCACCCAGGACGGTGGATCACTCGGCTCGTGGGTCGATGAAGAACGCAGCAAATTGCGCGTCGACATGTGAACTGCAGGACACATGAACA
>NW_026062065.1:22500-25000 GCF_023897955.1 Schistocerca gregaria | reverse complement strand
ACGCTGCACCTTAACCTAACTTACGCTGCACCTTAACCTAACTTACGCTGCACCTTAACCTAACTTACACTGCACCTTAACTGTCACATGTAACGTCACAGGAATGTAGCTTTGCCTAACAGCAACCCTCTGAACATAGTTCACTGCTTGGATCCTCTGGTGTCATGTGTATTTCTTGATGCCATGGTGCGTACCCTCACATAAAGGTCTTTCGAGTGTTGCGTACTTTCTACACAGTCCCGCTAACCACTGGAAGGGTGTACCGCTACAGAACGAATATCGCCCTCCCCTCCTGCCCTTCCAAGCTGGTCGGTCAGGCGTTTGTTTGTGAAATGAGCCTTGCAGCTGTTCAGTTGCATTCGGTTGTCGATGCAGTCAGTGTACGTTGTGGTACGGCCTGTGTGGACTGTCCGCTGATGTACGCGTAACCCACACTGATCATCCGTCGTTACGTACTGAGTGACATAATGTGGCACATGCTTGACCGTACACCGGCTGCGCCCTACAATGGCGAATCATAAGGGCCATATGTTGTGCACGATGCTACTTGTCTCGTCTCCCCATTACAGCGAGATTGCACTGTTGTACGCCGTACAGACATGTGGTAGGTAGGTACGGACGAAAGTATTGCATGTTGGCCCCCCCCCCCCTCCTCCCTCTGCCGGGAATCAGCGTGAGCCGTCTGTTGATGTAGCGACGAGGGTTTTCCTATTTAATCGTATTGCCCCACACAACATGATAGCACGGTGGACCGCGTTCCACATCTGCGACATGCTACAGAGGCCGGTTGACAGTCGACCGCGCAAGGGACATTGCACACGTGCGCGGACCATCTTCCACGTGTTCTCTCGTGTACATGCCGCAGTGTGTATGTGGGCTGATGTAGCGTGTCGTGACACATAACATGCAGGCATGCCAGAATCGTAGATTTCGCAAATGTAGATTGACGTATACGTTTGCTGCCAAAGATCCGCAAATGAACTGGAAATCAGTTGTTGAGCGGTTGTTCGCGCTGCAGGTGCATCGGTGATAGCGACGATCGGTACATCTATGAACCGGTTGTTTCGGCGGTACCCGCCATGCCCCCGAACCTGAGTTGGCCATGTGGGTATGAAGCGATACGAGGCTGTGGCTTGGCGGGACAGTCCCCGGCCGGTGAGGGGGGGCCGCCCGGCGTGCTGGCCGCGCGCTGCGTGAGCGCACGCACTACAGCCGGCTGGTGGGGGGCGCCCAGTGGCAGGAGCGCCGGCCGACGGGCCCGGCTGGCGTCCCAGCTATGCGCCGGCGCACCCTGCGCGCGGCGCCAGGCGGCCAAAGTGGGTTCTGCCGAGCCCGGTGCGAAGCGCGGTGGACATCTGCAGTGTGCTGGTCCGATTGCGGACTGTGTGCGTTGAGGATGCGCCGCCGCCCGGCACTCGGCGTCGCGACGCCGTCTGCTGCTCGGTCGCCCCCAGCGGTTCTCGCAGGTGGTTTGTATCGCAGCTCTGCGGACGTGTTGGCGCGTGCGCTGTGCTGGGAGAGTTCGCTTCTGCACCCAAGTGGGGCTTTGCCCTTCTGTGGCGCTGGCGTTGGAGCTGCCGGTCACCGTAGGTGGCGCGTGTTGTTTCCCTCCGGCAATGCCACGACAGCACGCTCCCGGGCCTCTGTCGGCAGCGGCAAGCTCAGTTGGGAGCACGGGTGTTCGCACTGAAAGCGTCTACTCGCCCATCTCCGGGCGATTGCGCCTCTCTCGAACCCGACCAAGTACTTAGGACGGCGCTGCGCGCCGCCGGGACCTGAGAGGGTTTCGAGGTGTATCGTGCAGGGGAGCTCAGCCTCCTCCTGTTTGCAGAATAATTGAGCGGACGCTTGCGTGTTCGCGCGGGCCCTCGGGACACACTCCCGGGCGGCCGGCTGCTCAGCTCTCGTTGACGCAGCTCCCTGGTTGATCCTGCCAGTAGTCATATGCTTGTCTCAAAGATTAAGCCATGCATGTCTCAGTACAAGCCGCATTAAGGTGAAACCGCGAATGGCTCATTAAATCAGTTATGGTTCCTTAGATCGTACCCACGTTACTTGGATAACTGTGGTAATTCTAGAGCTAATACATGCAAACAGAGTCCCGACCAGAGATGGAAGGGACGCTTTTATTAGATCAAAACCAATCGGATTGGCTCGTCTGGTCCGTTTGCCTTGGTGACTCTGAATAACTTTGGGCTGATCGCACGGTCCTCGTACCGGCGACGCATCTTTCAAATGTCTGCCTTATCAACTGTCGATGGTAGGTTCTGCGCCTACCATGGTTGTAACGGGTAACGGGGAATCAGGGTTCGATTCCGGAGAGGGAGCCTGAGAAACGGCTACCACATCCAAGGAAGGCAGCAGGCGCGCAAATTACCCACTCCCGGCACGGGGAGGTAGTGACGAAAAATAACGATACGGGACTCATCCGAGGCCCCGTAATCGGAATGAGTACACTTTAAATCCTTTAACGAGTATCTATTGGAGGGCAAGTCTGGTG
>NW_026062065.1:10000-15000 GCF_023897955.1 Schistocerca gregaria | reverse complement strand
GTCTGACGTCCCTGCTTAGTAAATGATGCAGGACCACATACATAGATGATACATACTGTAAACTGGGGAGGACAGTGTGAACCGCACTCGACCCAGTCACCCTATCTCACAGTCCACTCTGTGTGTAACAAAGCGAAAGCACCAAAGCACTATCGTTCAACAACATCCATTTTATCCTCGCTGCCACAGGACACTATCCAAAGAACGACAAGAGGAACGTCACGTCCACTAATAAGACAGAATGTCTCACACCACCCGCAAACAACGCAGCTCAAATCAGCCAGCAACACCCACAGTGGTCCACCCAGTATCAACACAGGACGCAACGCCACGCCACAACACAAAAGGTACAAGTAATAAAATACCCTTTGGCCACACTCCTTATAAAGGCATCGAACCAACCCACCACCTGACACCAGCCAAACGTACATCCTGATTTGACACATCTCTGGCAACCTAACCCACGTTGGCCCTTAACCTAACCCACGTTGGCCCTTAACCTAACCCACGTTGGCCCTTAACCTAACCCACGTTGGCCCTTAACCTAACCCACGTTGGCCCTTAACCTAACCCACGTTGGCCCTTAACCTAACCCACGTTGGCCCTTAACCTAACCCACGTTGGCCCTTAACCTAACCCACGTTGGCCCTTAACCTAACCCACGTTGGCCCTTAACCTAACCCACGTTGGCCCTTAACCTAACCCACGTTGGCCCTTAACCTAACCCACGTTGGCCCTTAACCTAACCCACGTTGGCCCTTAACCTAACCCACGTTGGCCCTTAACCTAACCCACGTTGGCCCTTAACCTAACCCACGTTGGCCCTTAACCTAACCCACGTTGGCCCTTAACCTAACCCACGTTGGCCCTTAACCTAACCCACGTTGGCCCTTAACCTAACCCACGTTGGCCCTTAACCTAACCCACGTTGGCCCTTAACCTAACCCACGTTGGCCCTTAACCTAACCCCCGTTGGCCCTTAACCTAACCCACGTTGGCCCTTAACCTAACCCACGTTGGCCCTTAACCTAACCCACGTTGGCCCTTAACCTAACCCACGTTGGCCCTTAACCTAACCCACGTTGGCCCTTAACCTAACCCACGTTGGCCCTTAACCTAACCCACGTTGGCCCTTAACCTAACCCACGTTGGCCCTTAACCTAACCCACGTTGGCCCCTTAACCTAACCCACGTTGGCCCCTTAACCTAAGTTACGCTGCACCTTAACCTAAGTTACGCTGCACCTTAACCCAAGTTACGCTGCACCTTAACCCAAGTTACGCTGCACCTTAACCCAAGTTACGCTGCACCTTAACCCAAGTTACGCTGCACCTTAACCCAAGTTACGCTGCACCTTAAAACACGCGATCTAGTGTGCACCTTAACCCAAGTTACGCTGCACCTTAACCCAAGTTACGCTGCACCTTAACCCAAGTTACGCTGCACCTTAACCCAAGTTACGCTGCACCTTAACCCAAGTTACGCTGCACCTTAACCCAAGTTACGCTGCACCTTAACCCAAGTTACGCTGCACCTTAACCCAAGTTACGCTGCACCTTAACCCAAGTTACGCTGCACCTTAACCCAAGTTACGCTGCACCTTAACCTAACTTACGCTGCACCTTAACCTAACTTACGCTGCACCTTAACCTAACTTACGCTGCACCTTAACCTAACTTACACTGCACCTTAACCTAACTTACGCTGCACCTTAACCTAACTTACACTGCACCTTAACTGTCACATGTAACGTCACAGGAATGTAGCTTTGCCTAACAGCAACCCTCTGAACATAGTTCACTGCTTGGATCCTCTGGTGTCATGTGTATTTCTTGATGCCATGGTGCGTACCCTCACATAAAGGTCTTTCGAGTGTTGCGTACTTTCTACACAGTCCCGCTAACCACTGGAAGGGTGTACCGCTACAGAACGAATATCGCCCTCCCCTCCTGCCCTTCCAAGCTGGTCGGTCAGGCGTTTGTTTGTGAAATGAGCCTTGCAGCTGTTCAGTTGCATTCGGTTGTCGATGCAGTCAGTGTACGTTGTGGTACGGCCTGTGTGGACTGTCCGCTGATGTACGCGTAACCCACACTGATCATCCGTCGTTACGTACTGAGTGACATAATGTGGCACATGCTTGACCGTACACCGGCTGCGCCCTACAATGGCGAATCATAAGGGCCATATGTTGTGCACGATGCTACTTGTCTCGTCTCCCCATTACAGCGAGATTGCACTGTTGTACGCCGTACAGACATGTGGTAGGTAGGTACGGACGAAAGTATTGCATGTTGGCCCCCCCCCCCCCCCCCTCCTCCCTCTGCCGGGAATCAGCGTGAGCCGTCTGTTGATGTAGCGACGAGGGTTTTCCTATTTAATCGTATTGCCCCACACAACATGATAGCACGGTGGACCGCGTTCCACATCTGCGACATGCTACAGAGGCCGGTTGACAGTCGACCGCGCAAGGGACATTGCACACGTGCGCGGACCATCTTCCACGTGTTCTCTCGTGTACATGCCGCAGTGTGTATGTGGGCTGATGTAGCGTGTCGTGACACATAACATGCAGGCATGCCAGAATCGTAGATTTCGCAAATGTAGATTGACGTATACGTTTGCTGCCAAAGATCCGCAAATGAACTGGAAATCAGTTGTTGAGCGGTTGTTCGCGCTGCAGGTGCATCGGTGATAGCGACGATCGGTACATCTATGAACCGGTTGTTTCGGCGGTACCCGCCATGCCCCCGAACCTGAGTTGGCCATGTGGGTATGAAGCGATACGAGGCTGTGGCTTGGCGGGACAGTCCCCGGCCGGTGAGGGGGGGCCGCCCGGCGTGCTGGCCGCGCGCTGCGTGAGCGCACGCACTACAGCCGGCTGGTGGGGGGCGCCCAGTGGCAGGAGCGCCGGCCGACGGGCCCGGCTGGCGTCCCAGCTATGCGCCGGCGCACCCTGCGCGCGGCGCCAGGCGGCCAAAGTGGGTTCTGCCGAGCCCGGTGCGAAGCGCGGTGGACATCTGCAGTGTGCTGGTCCGATTGCGGACTGTGTGCGTTGAGGATGCGCCGCCGCCCGGCACTCGGCGTCGCGACGCCGTCTGCTGCTCGGTCGCCCCCAGCGGTTCTCGCAGGTGGTTTGTATCGCAGCTCTGCGGACGTGTTGGCGCGTGCGCTGTGCTGGGAGAGTTCGCTTCTGCACCCAAGTGGGGCTTTGCCCTTCTGTGGCGCTGGCGTTGGAGCTGCCGGTCACCGTAGGTGGCGCGTGTTGTTTCCCGCCGGCAATGCCACGACAGCACGCTCCCGGGCCTCTGTCGGCAGCGGCAAGCTCAGTTGGGAGCACGGGTGTTCGCACTGAAAGCGTCTACTCGCCCATCTCCGGGCGATTGCGCCTCTCTCGAACCCGACCAAGTACTTAGGACGGCGCTGCGCGCCGCCGGGACCTGAGAGGGTTTCGAGGTGTATCGTGCAGGGGAGCTCAGCCTCCTCCTGTTTGCAGAATAATTGAGCGGACGCTTGCGTGTTCGCGCGGGCCCTCGGGACACACTCCCGGGCGGCCGGCTGCTCAGCTCTCGTTGACGCAGCTCCCTGGTTGATCCTGCCAGTAGTCATATGCTTGTCTCAAAGATTAAGCCATGCATGTCTCAGTACAAGCCGCATTAAGGTGAAACCGCGAATGGCTCATTAAATCAGTTATGGTTCCTTAGATCGTACCCACGTTACTTGGATAACTGTGGTAATTCTAGAGCTAATACATGCAAACAGAGTCCCGACCAGAGATGGAAGGGACGCTTTTATTAGATCAAAACCAATCGGATTGGCTCGTCTGGTCCGTTTGCCTTGGTGACTCTGAATAACTTTGGGCTGATCGCACGGTCCTCGTACCGGCGACGCATCTTTCAAATGTCTGCCTTATCAACTGTCGATGGTAGGTTCTGCGCCTACCATGGTTGTAACGGGTAACAGGGAATCAGGGTTCGATTCCGGAGAGGGAGCCTGAGAAACGGCTACCACATCCAAGGAAGGCAGCAGGCGCGCAAATTACCCACTCCCGGCACGGGGAGGTAGTGACGAAAAATAACGATACGGGACTCATCCGAGGCCCCGTAATCGGAATGAGTACACTTTAAATCCTTTAACGAGTATCTATTGGAGGGCAAGTCTGGTGCCAGCAGCCGCGGTAATTCCAGCTCCAATAGCGTATATTAAAGTTGTTGCGGTTAAAAAGCTCGTAGTTGGATTTGTGTCCCACGCTGTTGGTTCACCGCCCGTCGGTGTTTAACTGGCATGTATCGTGGGACGTCCTGCCGGTGGGGCGAGCCGAAGGCGTGCTTGCGCGTCCCGAGGCGGACCCCGTTGAAATCCTACCAGGGTGCTCTTAGTTGAGTGTCTCGGTGGGCCGGCACGTTTACTTTGAACAAATTAGAGTGCTTAAAGCAGGCAAGCCCGCCTGAATACTGTGTGCATGGAATAATGGAATAGGACCTCGGTTCTATTTTGTTGGTTTTCGGAACCCGAGGTAATGATTAATAGGGACAGGCGGGGGCATTCGTATTGCGACGTTAGAGGTGAAATTCTTGGATCGTCGCAAGACGAACAGAAGCGAAAGCATTTGCCAAGTATGTTTTCATTAATCAAGAACGAAAGTTAGAGGTTCGAAGGCGATCAGATACCGCCCTAGTTCTAACCATAAACGATGCCAGCCAGCGATCCGCCGCAGTTCCTCCGATGACTCGGCGGGCAGCCTCCGGGAAACCAAAGCTTTTGGGTTCCGGGGGAAGTATGGTTGCAAAGCTGAAACTTAAAGGAATTGACGGAAGGGCACCACCAGGAGTGGAGCCTGCGGCTTAATTTGACTCAACACGGGAAACCTCACCAGGCCCGGACACCGGAAGGATTGACAGATTGATAGCTCTTTCTTGATTCGGTGGGTGGTGGTGCATGGCCGTTCTTAGTTGGTGGAGCGATTTGTCTGGTTAATTCCGATAACGAACGAGACTCTAGCC
>NW_026062065.1:0-2500 GCF_023897955.1 Schistocerca gregaria | reverse complement strand
CGCTGCACCTTAACCCAAGTTACGCTGCACCTTAACCCAAGTTACGCTGCACCTTAACCCAAGTTACGCTGCACCTTAACCCAAGTTACGCTGCACCTTAACCCAAGTTACGCTGCACCTTAACCCAAGTTACGCTGCACCTTAACCCAAGTTACGCTGCACCTTAACCCAAGTTACGCTGCACCTTAACCCAAGTTACGCTGCACCTTAACCCAAGTTACGCTGCACCTTAACCCAAGTTACGCTGCACCTTAACCCAAGTTACGCTGCACCTTAACCCAAGTTACGCTGCACCTTAACCCAAGTTACGCTGCACCTTAACCCAAGTTACGCTGCACCTTAACCCAAGTTACGCTGCACCTTAACCCAAGTTACGCTGCACCTTAACCCAAGTTACGCTGCACCTTAACCCAAGTTACGCTGCACCTTAACCCAAGTTACGCTGCACCTTAACCCAAGTTACGCTGCACCTTAACCCAAGTTACGCTGCACCTTAACCCAAGTTACGCTGCACCTTAACCCAAGTTACGCTGCACCTTAACCCAAGTTACGCTGCACCTTAACCCAAGTTACGCTGCACCTTAACCCAAGTTACGCTGCACCTTAACCTAACTTACGCTGCACCTTAACCTAACTTACGCTGCACCTTAACCTAACTTACGCTGCACCTTAACCTAACTTACACTGCACCTTAACCTAACTTACGCTGCACCTTAACCTAACTTACACTGCACCTTAACCTAACTTACACTGCACCTTAACTGTCACATGTAACGTCACAGGAATGTAGCTTTGCCTAACAGCAACCCTCTGAACATAGTTCACTGCTTGGATCCTCTGGTGTCATGTGTATTTCTTGATGCCATGGTGCGTACCCTCACATAAAGGTCTTTCGAGTGTTGCGTACTTTCTACACAGTCCCGCTAACCACTGGAAGGGTGTACCGCTACAGAACGAATATCGCCCTCCCCTCCTGCCCTTCCAAGCTGGTCGGTCAGGCGTTTGTTTGTGAAATGAGCCTTGCAGCTGTTCAGTTGCATTCGGTTGTCGATGCAGTCAGTGTACGTTGTGGTACGGCCTGTGTGGACTGTCCGCTGATGTACGCGTAACCCACACTGATCATCCGTCGTTACGTACTGAGTGACATAATGTGGCACATGCTTGACCGTACACCGGCTGCGCCCTACAATGGCGAATCATAAGGGCCATATGTTGTGCACGATGCTACTTGTCTCGTCTCCCCATTACAGCGAGATTGCACTGTTGTACGCCGTACAGACATGTGGTAGGTAGGTACGGACGAAAGTATTGCATGTTGGCCCCCCCCCCCCCCTCCTCCCTCTGCCGGGAATCAGCGTGAGCCGTCTGTTGATGTAGCGACGAGGGTTTTCCTATTTAATCGTATTGCCCCACACAACATGATAGCACGGTGGACCGCGTTCCACATCTGCGACATGCTACAGAGGCCGGTTGACAGTCGACCGCGCAAGGGACATTGCACACGTGCGCGGACCATCTTCCACGTGTTCTCTCGTGTACATGCCGCAGTGTGTATGTGGGCTGATGTAGCGTGTCGTGACACATAACATGCAGGCATGCCAGAATCGTAGATTTCGCAAATGTAGATTGACGTATACGTTTGCTGCCAAAGATCCGCAAATGAACTGGAAATCAGTTGTTGAGCGGTTGTTCGCGCTGCAGGTGCATCGGTGATAGCGACGATCGGTACATCTATGAACCGGTTGTTTCGGCGGTACCCGCCATGCCCCCGAACCTGAGTTGGCCATGTGGGTATGAAGCGATACGAGGCTGTGGCTTGGCGGGACAGTCCCCGGCCGGTGAGGGGGGGCCGCCCGGCGTGCTGGCCGCGCGCTGCGTGAGCGCACGCACTACAGCCGGCTGGTGGGGGGCGCCCAGTGGCAGGAGCGCCGGCCGACGGGCCCGGCTGGCGTCCCAGCTATGCGCCGGCGCACCCTGCGCGCGGCGCCAGGCGGCCAAAGTGGGTTCTGCCGAGCCCGGTGCGAAGCGCGGTGGACATCTGCAGTGTGCTGGTCCGATTGCGGACTGTGTGCGTTGAGGATGCGCCGCCGCCCGGCACTCGGCGTCGCGACGCCGTCTGCTGCTCGGTCGCCCCCAGCGGTTCTCGCAGGTGGTTTGTATCGCAGCTCTGCGGACGTGTTGGCGCGTGCGCTGTGCTGGGAGAGTTCGCTTCTGCACCCAAGTGGGGCTTTGCCCTTCTGTGGCGCTGGCGTTGGAGCTGCCGGTCACCGTAGGTGGCGCGTGTTGTTTCCCGCCGGCAATGCCACGACAGCACGCTCCCGGGCCTCTGTCGGCAGCGGCAAGCTCAGTTGGGAGCACGGGTGTTCGCACTGAAAGCGTCTACTCGCCCATCTCCGGGCGATTGCGCCTCTCTCGAACCCGACCAAGTACTTAGGACGGCGCTGCGCGCCGCCGGGACCTGAGAGGGTTTCGAGGTGTATCGTGCAGGGGAGCTCAGCCT